>NW_028187851.1:0-10000 GCF_964204655.1 Triturus cristatus | reverse complement strand
ATGTGTGGTGTGTGTGTGGTGTGTGTGGGTGTGGCATCGTGTGTGGGTGTGGTGTTGTATGGGTGTGGTTTTGTGTGTGGGTGTGGTGTGCATGGGTGTGGTGTTGTGTGTGGGTGTGGTGTTGTGCGGGTGTAGTATTGTGTGGGTTCGGTATTGTGTGTGTGGTGTGTGTGTGTGTGTGGTGTGTGTGTGTGGTGTGTTTGTGTGTGTGGTGTGTGTGGGTATGGTGTTGAGTGGGTGTGGTGTTGTGGGTGGGTGTGGTGTTGTGTGTGGGTGTGGTGTTGTGTGGGGGTATGGTGTTGTGTGTGGGTGTGGTGTTGTGTGGGTGTGGTGTTGTGTGGGTGTGGTGTTGTGTGTGTGGTATTGTGTGGGTGTGGTATTGTGTGGGTGTGGTGTTGTGTGGGTGTGGTGTTGTTTGTTGGTGTGGTGTGTGTGGGTGCGGTGTTGTATGGGTGTGGTGTTGTGTGTGTGTGTGTAGTGTTGTGTGTGGTGTTTTGTGTGGGTGTGGTGTTGTGTGGGTATGGTGTGGTGTTGTGAGTGGTGTTGTGTGGGTGTGGTATTGTGTGGGTATGGTGTTGTGTGTGTTGTGTTGTGTGTGGGTGTGGTGTTGTCTGGGTGTGGTGTTGTGTGTGGGTGTGGTGTTGTGTGTGGGTGTGGTGTTGTGTGGGTGTGGTGTGTGGGTGTGGTGTTGTGTGTGGGTGTGGTGTTGTGCGGGTGTGGTATTGTGTGGGTGTGGTATTGTGTGTGTGGTGTGTGTGTGTGTGTGGTGTGTGCGTGTGTGTGTGGTGTGTGTGGTGTTGTGTGGGTGTGGTGTTGTATGTGGGTGTGGTGTTGTGTGGGTGTGGTATTGTGTGGGTGTGGTGTTGTGTGTATGGTATTGTGTGTGTGTGGTGTTGTGTGTGTGTGGTGTTGTGTTTGTGTGTGGTGTTGTGTGGGTGTGGTGTTGTGTGGGTGTGGTGTTGTGGTGGTGTTGTGTGTGGTGTTGTGTGTGTGGGTGTAGTGTTGTGTGTGTGTGGTGTTGTGTGTGTGTGGTGTTGTGTGTGTATGGGTGTGGTGTGTTGTGTGTGGGTGTGGTGTTGTGTGGGTGTTGTGTTGTGTGTGTGGTGTTGTGTGTGTGTGGTGTTGTGTGTGTGGTGTGTATGTGTGGTGTGTGTGTGGTGTGTGTGGGTGTGGCGTCGTGTGTGGGTGTGGTGTTGTATGGGTGTGGTTTTGTGTGTGGGTGTGGTGTGTGTGGTGTGGTGTTGTGCGGGTATGGTGTTGCGTGGGTGTGGTAGTGTGTGTGTGGTGTTGTGTGTGTGTGGTGTGTGTGTGTGTGTGCTGTGTGTGTGGTGTGTGTGGTGTTGTGTGGGTGTGGTGTTGTGTGTGGGTGTGGTGTTATGTGGGTGTGGTATTGTGTGGGTGTGGTGTTGTGTGTATGGTATTGTGTGTGTGTGGTGTTGTATGGGTGTGGTGTTGTGTGTGGGTGTGGTGTTGTGTGGGTGTGGTGTTGTGTGGGTGTGGTGTTGTGTTGTGTGTGAGAGTGGTATTGTGTGTGAGTGTGGTATTGTATGTGGGTGTGGTGTTGTGTGTGGGTGTGGTGTTGTTGGGTGTGGTGTTGTGTGTGGTGTGTGTGGTGTTGTGTGGGTGTGGTGTTGTGTGGGTGTGGTGTTGTGTGTGGGTGTGGTGTTGTGTTGTGTGGGTGTGGTGTTATGTGGGTATGGTGTTGTGTGTTGTGTTGTGTGTGGGTGTGGTGTTGTGTGGGTGTGGTGTTGTGTGGGTGTGGTGTTGTGTGTGGGTGTGGTGTTGTGTGGGTGTGGTGTTGTATGGGTGTGGTGTTGTATGGGTGTGGTGTTGTGTGTGGGTGTGGTGTTGTATGGGTGTGGTGTTGTGTGGGTATAGTGTTGTGTGTGTTGTGTTGTGTGTGGGTGTGGTGTTGTGTGTGTGTAGTGTTGTGTGTGGTGTTGTGTGTGGGTGTGGTGTTGTGTGGGTGTGGTGTGGTGTTGTGATGGTGTTGTGTGGGTGTGGTGTTTTGTGGGTATGGTGTTGTGTGTGTTGTGTTGTGTGTGGGTGTGGTGTTGTGTGGGTGTGGTGTTGTATGTGGGTGTGGTGTTGTGTGTGGGTGTGGTGTTGTGTGGGTGTGGTGTTGTGTGGGTGTGGTGTTGTGTGTGGGTATGGTGTTGTATGTGTGTGTGGTGCCGTGTGTGGTGTTGTGTGTGGGTGTGGTGTGTGGGTGTGGTGTTGTGTGTGGGTGTGGTGTTGTGTGTGGGTGTGGTGTTGTGTGGGTGTGGTGTTATGTGTGTGTGTGTGGTGTTTGTGTGTGGTGTTGTGTATGGGTGTGGTGTTGTGTGGGTATGGTGTTGTGTGTGGGTGTGTTGTGTGTGGGTGTGGTGTTGTGTGGATGTGGTGTTGTGTGTGTGGTGTTGTGTGTGTGTGGTGTGTGTGTGTGTGGTGTGTGGGTGTGGTGTTGTGTGTGGTTGTGGTGTTCTGTGGGTGTGGTGTTGTGCATGGGTGTGGTGTTGTGTGTGGGTGTGGTGTTGTGCGGGTGTGGTATTGTGTGGGTGTGGTATTGTGTGTGTGGTGTGTGTGTGTGTGTGGTGTGTGTGTGTGGTGTGTGTGTGTGTGGTGTGTGTGGGTATGGTGTTGAGTGGGTGTGGTGTTGTGGGTGGGTGTGGTGTTGTGTGTGGGTGTGGTGTTGTGTGGGGGTGTGATGTTGTGTGTGGGTGTGGTGTTGTGTGGGTGTGGTGTTGTGTGGGTGTGGTGTTGTGTGTGTGGTATTGTGTGGGTGTGGTATTGTGTGGGTGTGGTGTTGTGTGGGTGTGGTGTTGTGTGTGGGTATGGTGTTGTGTGTGGGTGTGGTGTTGTTTGTTGGTGTGGTGTGTGTGGGTGCGGTGTTGTATGGGTGTGGTGTTGTGTGTGTGTGTGTAGTGTTGTGTGTGGTGTTTTGTGTGGGTGTGGTGTTGTGTGGGTATGTTGTGGTGTTGTGAGTGGTGTTGTGTGGGTGTGGTATTGTGTGGGTATGGTGTTGTGTGTGTTGTGTTGTGTGTGGGTGTGGTGTTGTCTGGGTGTGGTGTTGTGTGTGGGTGTGGTGTTGTGTGTGGGTGTGGTGTTGTGTGGGTGTGGTGTGTGGGTGTGGTGTTGTGTGTGGGTGTGGTGTTGTGCGGGTGTGGTATTGTGTGGGTGTGGTATTGTGTGTGTGGTGTGTGTGTGTGTGGTGTGCGTGTGGTGTGTGTGGTGTTGTGTGGGTGTGGTGTTGTGTGTGGGTGTGGTGTTGTGTGGGTGTGGTATTGTGTGGGTGTGGTGTTGTGTGTATGGTATTGTGTGTGTGTGGTGTTGTGTGTGTGTGGTGTTGTGTTTGTGTGTGGTGTTGTGTGGGTGTGGTGTTGTGTGGGTGTGGTGTGTGGTGTTGTGTGTGTGGGTATAGTGTTGTGTGTGTGTGGTGTTGTGTGTGTGTGGTGTTGTGTGTGTGTGGGTGTGGTGTTGTGTGTGGTTGTGGTGTTGTGTGGGTGTTGTGTTGTGTGTGTGGTGTTGTGTGTGTGTGGTGTTGTGTGTGTGGTGTGTATGTGTGGTGTGTGTGTGGTGTGTGTGGGTGTGGCGTCGTGTGTGGGTGTGGTGTTGTATGGGTGTGGTTTTGTGTGTGGGTGTGGTGTGCATGGGTGTGGTGTTGTGTGTGGGTGTGGTGTTGTGCGGGTGTAGTATTGTGTGGGTTCGGTATTGTGTGTGTGGTGTGTGTGTGTGTGTGGTGTGTGGGTGTGGTGTTGTATGGGTGTGGTGTTGTGTGTGGTGTTGTGTGTGGGTGTGGTGTTGAGTGGGTGTGGTGTTGTGTGGGTGTGGTGTTGTGTGTGGGTGTGGTGTTGTGCGGGTGTAGTATTGTGTGGGTGCGGTATTGTGTGTGTGGTGTGTGTGTGTGTGGTGTGTGTGTGTGGTGTGTTTGTGTGTGTGGTGTGTGTGGGTATGGTGTTGAGTGGGTGTGGTGTTGTGGGTGGGTGTGGTGTTGTGTGTGGGTGTGGTGTTGTGTGGGGGTATGGTGTTGTGTGTGGGTGTGGTGTTGTGTGGGTGTGGTGTTGTGTGGGTGTGGTGTTGTGTGTGTGGTATTGTGTGGGTGTGGTATTGTGTGGGTGTGGTGTTGTGTGGGTGTGGTGTTGTTTGTTGGTGTGGTGTGTGTGGGTGTGGTGTTGTATGGGTGTGGTGTTGTGTGTGTGTGTGTAGTGTTGTGTGTGGTGTTTTGTGTGGGTGTGGTGTTGTGTGGGTATGGTGTGGTGTTGTGAGTGGTGTTGTGTGGGTGTGGTATTGTGTGGGTATGGTGTTGTGTGTGTTGTGTTGTGTGTGGGTGTGGTGTTGTCTGGGTGTGGTGTTGTGTGTGGGTGTGGTGTTGTGTGTGGGTGTGGTGTTGTGTGGGTGTGGTGTGTGGGTGTGGTGTTGTGTGTGGGTGTGGTGTTGTGCGGGTGTGGTATTGTGTGGGTGTGGTATTGTGTGTGTGGTGTGTGTGTGTGTGTGGTGTGCGTGTGTGTGTGGTGTGGGTGGTGTTCTGTGGGTGTGGTGTTGTATGTGGGTGTGGTGTTGTGTGGGTGTGGTATTGTGTGGGTGTGGTGTTGTGTGTATGGTATTGTGTGTGTGTGGTGTTGTGTGTGTGTGGTGTTGTGTTTGTGTGTGGTGTTGTGTGGGTGTGGTGTTGTGTGGGTGTGGTGTTGTGTGTGGTGTTGTGTGTGGTGTTGTGTGTGTGGGTGTAGTGTTGTGTGTGTGTGGTGTTGTGTGTGTGTGGTGTTGTGTGTGTATGGGTGTGGTGTGTTGTGTGTGGGTGTGGTGTTGTGTGGGTGTTGTGTTGTGTGTGTGGTGTTGTGTGTGTGTGGTGTTGTGTGTGGTGTGTATGTGTGGTGTGTGTGGTGTGTGTGGGTGTGGCGTCGTGTGTGGGTGTGGTGTTGTATGGGTGTGGTTTTGTGTGTGGGTGTGGTGTGTGTGGGTGTGGTGTTGTGTGGGTATGGTGTTGCGTGGGTGTGGTAGTGTGTGTGTGGTGTTGTGTGTGTGTGGTGTGTGTGTGTGTGCTGTGTGTGTGGTGTGTGTGGTGTTGTGTGGGTGTGGTGTTGTGTGTGGGTGTGGTGTTATGTGGGTGTGGTATTGTGTGGGTGTGGTGTTGTGTGTATGGTATTGTGTGTGTGTGGTGTTGTGTGGGTGTGGTGTTGTGTGTGGGTGTGGTGTTGTGTGGGTGTGGTGTTGTGTGGGTGTGGTGTTGTGTTGTGTGTGAGAGTGGTGTTGTGTGTGAGTGTGGTATTGTATGTGGGTGTGGTGTTGTGTGTGGGTGTGGTGTTGTTTGGGTGTGGTGTTGTGTGTGGTGTTGTGTGTGGTGTTGTGTGGGTGTGGTGTTGTGTGGGTATGGTGTTGTGTGTGGTGTTGTGTGTGTGGGTGTGGTGTTGTGTGTGTGTGGTGTTGTGTGTGTGTGTGTGTGTGGGTGTGGTGTTGTGTGTGTGTGTGGTGATGTGTGGGTGTGGTGTTGTGTGTGTGGTGTTGTGTGTGGTGTTGTGTGTGTGGTGTGTGTGTGTGTGTGTGTGTGTGGTGTGTGTGTGTGGTGTGTGTGGGTGTGGTGTTGTGTGTGAGTGTGGTGTTGTGTGGGTGTTGTGTTGTGTGTGGGTGTGGTGTGTGTGGGTGTGGTGTTGTGCGGGTGTGGTGTTGTGTGGGTATGGTATTGTGTGTGTGGTGTTGTGTGTGTGTGGTGTGTGTGTGTGGTATGTGTGTGTGGTGTGTGTGGGTGTGGTGTTGTGTGGGTGTGGTTTTGAGTGTGGGTGTGGTGTTGTGTGTGGGTGTGGTGTTGTGTGGGTGTGGTATTGTATGGGTGTGGTGTTGTGTGTGTGGTATTATGTGTGTGTGGTGTTGTGTGGGAGTGGTGTTGTGTGTGGGTGTGGTGTTGTGTGGGTGTGGTGTTGTGTGTGAGTGTGGTGTTGTGTGTGGGTGTGGTGTTGTGTGTGGGTGTGGTATTGTGTGTGGGTGTGGTGTTGTGTATGTGTGTGTGGTTTTGTGTGAGGTGTTGTGTGGGTGTGGTGTTGTGTGGGTGTGGTGTTGTGTGTGGGTGTGGTGTTGTATGTGGGTGTGGTATTGTTTGGGTGTGATGTTGTGTGGGTGTTGTGTGTGTGGTGTTGTGTGGGTGTAGTGTTGTGTGGATGTGGTGTTGTGTGTGGGTGTGGTTTTATATGGGTGTGGTGTTGTGTGGGTGTGGTGTTGTGTGTGTGGTGTTGTGTGGGTGTGGTGTTGTGTGTGGGAGTGGTGCTGTGTGGGTGTGGTGTTGTGTGTGTGGTGTTGTGTGTGGTGTTGTGTGGGTGTGGTGTTGTGTGTGGGTGTGGTGTTGTGTGTGGTATTGTGTGGGTGTGGTGTTGTGTGTGGGTGTGGTGTTGTGTGTGGGTGTGGTGTTGTGTGTGGTGTTGTGTGTGGGTGTGTTGCTGTGTGGGGGTGGTGTTGTGTGTGGGGGTGGTGTGTGTGGGTCTGGTGTTGTGTGTGTGGTGTGTTGAGTGTCATGTTGCGTGTGGTGTTGTGTGTGTGTGGTGTTGTGTGTTGTGTGTGGTGTTGTGTGTGGTGTTGTGTGTGGTAGTGTGTGTGTGTGTGGTGTTGTGTGTGGTGTTGTGTGTGTGGGTGTGTTGTTGTTGTGTGTGGGTGTGGTGTTGTTTGGGTGTGGTGTTGTGTGTGTGTGTGTGGTGTTGTGTGTGGTGTTGTGTGTGTGGTGTTGTGTGTGAGAGTGGTGTTGTGTGTGAGTGTGGTATTGTGTGTGGGTGTGGTGTTGTGTGTGGGTGTGGTGTTGTGTGTGGTGTTGTGTGTGGTGTTGTGTGTGGTGTTGTGTGGGTGTGGTGTTGTGTGGGTGTGGCGTTGTGTGTGGTGTTGTGTGTGTGGGTGTGGTGTTGTGTGTGTGGGGTGTTGTGTTTGTGTGTGTGTGGGTGTGGTGTTGTGTGTGTGTGTGGTGATGTGTGGGTGTGGTGTTGTGTGTGTGGTGTTGTGTGTGGTGTTGTGTGTGTGGTGTGTGTGTGTTTGTGTGGTGTGTGTGGTGTGTGTGGGTGTGGTGTTGTGTGTGGGTGTGGTGTTGTGTGGGTGTTGTGTTTTGTGTGGGTTTGGTGTGTGTGGGTGTGGTGTTGTGCGGGTGTGGTGTTGTGTGGGTGTGGTATTGTGTGTGTGGTGGTGTGTGTGTGTGGTGTGTGTGTGTGTGTGTGTGTGGTGTGTGTGTGTGTGGTGTGTGGGTGTGGTGTTGTGTGGGTGGGGTTTTGTGTGTGGGCGTGGTGTTGTGTGTGGGTGTGGTGTTGTGTGGGTGTGGTATTGTATGGGTGAGGTGTTGTGTGTGTGGTATTGTGTGCGTGGTGTTGTGTGGTGGTGTGTGTGGGTGTGGTGCTGTGTGGGTGTGGTGTTGTGTGGGTGTGGTGTTGTGTGTGAGTGTGGTGTTGTGTGTGGGTGTGGTGTTGTGTGTGGGTGTGGTATTGTGTGTGGGTGTGGTGTTGTATATGTGTGTGTGGTGTTGTGTAAGGTGTTGTGTTGGTGTGGTGTTGTGTGGGTGTGGTGTTGTGTGTGGGTGTGGTGTTGTGTGTGGGTGTGGTGTTGTTTGGGTGTGGTGTTGTGTGTGTGTGGTGTTGTGTGTGTGGTGTTGTGTGGGTGTGGTGTTGTGTGTGGGTATGGTGTTGTATGGGTGTGGTGTTTTGTGGGTGTGGTGTTGTGTGTGTGGTGTTGTGTGGGTGTGGTGTTGTGTGTGGGTGTGGTGTTGTGTGGGTGTGGTGTTGTGTGTGGTGTTGTGTGTGGTGTTGTGTGGGTGTGGTGTTGTGTGTGGGTGTGGTGTTGTGTGTGGTATTGTGTGGGTGTGGTGTTGTGTGTGGGTGTGGTGTTGTGTGTGGGTATGGTGTAGTGTGTGGTGTTGCGTGTGGGTGTGGTGTTGTGTGGGTGTGGTGTTGTGTGTGGGCGTGGTGGTGTGTATGGGTGTGGTGTTGTGTGTGTGGTGTGTTGAGTGTCATGTTGTGTGTGGTGTTGTGTGTGTGTGGTGTTGTGTGTTATGTGTGATGTTGTGTGTGGTGTTGTGTGTGGTGGTGTGTGTGTATGTGGTGTTGTGTGTGGTGTTGTGTGTGTGGGTGTGGTGTTGTGTGTGGGTGTGGTGTTGTTTGGGTGTGGTGTTGTGTGTGGTGTTGTGTGGGTGTGGTGTTGTGTGTGGGTGTGGTATTGTGTGCGTGTGTGTGGTGTTGTGTGTGGTGTTGTGTGTGGGTGTGGTGTTGTATGGGTGTGGTGTTGTGTGTGGGTGTGGTGTTGTGTGGGTGTGGAGTTGTGTGGGTGTGGTGTGTGGGTGTGGTGTTGTGTGTGTGTGTGGTGCTGTGTTTGGTATTGTGTGTGGGTGTGATGTTGTGTGGGTATGGTGTTGTGTGTGGGTGTAGTGTTGTGTGTAGGTGTGGTGTTGTGTGATTGTGGTGTTGTGTGTGTGTGTGGTGTTGTGTGTGGTGTTGTGTGTGGGTGTGGTGTTGTGTGGGTGTGGTGTTGTGTGTGGGTGGGTGTGGTGTTGTGTGGGTGTGGTGTTGTGTGTGGGTATGGTGTTGTGGGGGTGTGGTGTTGTGTGGGTGTGGTTTTGTGTGTGGGTGTGGTGTTGTGTGGGTGTGGTGTTGTGTGTGGGTGTGGTGTTGTGTGGGTGTGGTGTTGTGTGGATGTGGTGTTGTGTGTGGGTGTGGTGTTGTGTGTGAGTATGTGTTGTGTGTGGGTGTGGTGTTGTGTGTGGGTGTGGTGTTGTGTGGTGTTGTGTGTGGTGTTGTGTGTGGTGTTGTGTGGGTGTGGTGTTGTGTGTGGTGTTGTGGGTGTGGTGTTGTGTGTGGTGTTGTGTGTGTGGTATTGTGTGTGTGTGTGGGTGTGGTGTTGTGTGTGGGTGTGGTGTTGAGTGGGTGTCGTGTTGTGTGTGTGGTGCTGTGTGTGTGGTATTGTGTGTGGTGTTGTGTGTGGGTATAGTGTTGTGTGGGTGTGGTGTTGTGTGTGGGTGTGGTGTTGTGTGGGTGTGGTGTTGTGTGGGTGTGGTGTTGTGTGGGAGTGGTGTTGTGTGTGTGATGTTGTGTGTGCGGTGTTGTGTGTGTGTGGTGTGTGGGTGTGGTGTGGTGTTGTGTGTGGTGTTGTGTGTGTGTGGTGTTGTGTGTGGTGTTCTGTGTGAGTGTGGTGTTGTGTTGTGTGGGTGTGGTGTTGGGTATTGGTATGGTGTTGTGTGTGTGTTTGGTGTTGTGTGTGGTGTTGTGTGTGGGTATGGTGTTGTGTTGTGTGGGTGTGGTGTTGTGTGTGGGTGTGGTGTTGTGTGTGTGTGTGGTATTGGGTGTGGTGTTGGGTGTGTGTGGTGTTGTGTGGGTGTGTTGTTGTGTGGGTGTGGTGTTGTGTGAGTATGGTGTTGTGTGTGTGTGGTGTTGTATGTGTGGTGTGTGTGTGGTGTGTGGTGTGTGTGGGTGTGGTGTTGTGTGTGTTTGTGGTGTTGTGTGGGTGTGGTGTTGTGTGTAGGTGTGGTGTGTGTGGGTGTGGTGTTGTATGGGTGTGGTGTTGTGTGGGTGTGATATTGTGTGTGTGGTGTTGTGTGTGTTGTGTGTGTGTGTGGTGTGTGTGTGTGGTGTGTGTGGGTGTGGTGTTGTGTGGGTGTGGTATTGTGTGTGGGTGTAGTGTTGTGTGTGGGTGTGGTGTTGTGTGTGTGTGGTGTTGTGTGTGTGTGTGGTGTTGGGTGTGGTGTTGTGTGGGGTATGGTGTTGTGTGACTGTGGTGTTGTGTGTGGGTGTGGTGTTGTGTGGGTATGGTGTTGTGTGTGGGTGTGGTGTTGTGTGGGTGTGGTGTTGTGTGGGTGTGGTGTTGTGTGTGGGTGTGGTGTTGTATGTGAGAGTGGTGTTGTGTGTGGGTGTGGTGTTGTGTGTGGTTGTGGTGTTGTGTGTGGTGTTGTGTGTGGTTTTGTGTGGGTGTGGTGTTGTGTGGGTGTGGTGTTGTGTGTGGTGTTGTGTGTGTGGGTGTGGTGTTGTGCGTGTGTGGTATTCTGTGTGTGTGGTGTTGTGTGTGTGTGTGGGTG